>NW_026863716.1:0-47862 GCF_026571515.1 Ruditapes philippinarum | reverse complement strand
TCTTCAAAGGGTTGAAGAGTTTACAGAGCGGACAGGATTTTCAATGTTAATGTCACTGTGACCTTGACCTTGGAGCCAGCCATGCGGAACATGCGTTCTGCACGTCATCTTGATGTGGTAAACATTTGTCTGAAGTTTCATCAAAATTCTTCAAAGGGTTGAAGAGTTACAGAGCGGACAGGAATTTCAATGTTAATGTCACTGTGACCTTGACCTTGGAGCCAGCCATGCGGAACATGCGTTCTGCACGTCATCTTGATGTGGTAAACATTTGTCTGAAGTTTCATCAAAATTTCTTCAAAGGGTTGAAGAGTTACAGAGCGGACACAATTTCGTTTGACAAATCAAGTTAAAATCATGTGAACAGGATTTTCAATGTTAATGTCACTGTGACCTTGACCTTGGAGCCAGCCATGCGGAACATGCGTTCTGCACGTCATCTTGATGTGGTAAACATTTGTCTGAAGTTTCATCAAAATTCTTCAAAAGGGTTGAAGAGTTACAGAGCGGACAGGATTTACAATGTTAATGTCACTGTGACCTTGACCTTGGAGCCAGCCATGCGGAACATGCGTTCTGCACGTCATCTTGATGTGGTAAACATTTGGTCTGAAGTTTCATCAAATTCTTCAAAGGGTTGAAGAGTTACAGAGCGGACACAATTTCGTTTGACGCCTGCCCGCCCATCCGCCCAGCCGCCCATCCGCCCGCCATACCCCAATCTAATAACCAGGATTTTCAAAATTGAAAACCTGGTTAACTAGGCTAATGAGTTATACTTTTGCACCTTTTAGCACAACGGCAAAAGTTCTCAAGAAGCTATACTGTTACGTACACACACTTGATGTAGACATCACTTCAACCTTCATCACCTAATCAGCATTCCATGCTATTTACTTTTCAAACCAACAGACATTAGAAAGAAGACACACAGAAAGATAAACCAAAAACAGAAATCAACATTACTATGCAATCTTTTGAAAAATCTACATATGAGCCAAGTTTGTAAACATAATCCTTCGTCAAGAGTGGATACCAAATTATCTGCCATTTGGCACAGGTGAAGCATGGTTTCTTCACAGTCTTGTTGTGGTGATCATTTGAGTAAAAGTTTTAACAAAATACTTCAAGGGATGTAGCATTTTTAGTTCCAACACAAAATTTGTCAGACTGTCCTTTAAGGGTTACACTGATCTTTAGATAGCACAGCAGCACTATGTATTCTGCAAATCACCTTGTTGAGCTGAGCATTTGAGCTTAAAGAAAAATCTTTCAAGGGCCTTGGGTAAAGAATTTAGAGTTGACAATCTGATACTTGACCTTCAATGGTGACCTTGACCTTGGATGGCAGCCAGAACATGATATTTTCCAGCTGCCTTATTGAGATAAACATAAAACCTTTTTTGATAGTTATGGGATTAAAAACAGTAAAGACATTTGACCTTCAAGAGTGACCTTGACATTGAGCTAGCAATGTAGCAGGATGTGTTCTACACATTGCTTTGTTGTGGTGAATTTTTTGAGTTGAAAGAACATCATTTAAGTGCCTGAAGTTGTACTTTAACCTTGAGCCAGGCTGTTGGAACAGCAGCTGTCAAAATTTTGTACAAATCAACTCTTTTCAAAATTGTAATGAGCTTCCATCACTGATCATTCCTACAGTTCCATCTCTCATTATTCCTACAGTAAACATTCTACAGTGATGATATAGTTTTTCAGTTAATATTTTATAATAACTAAAGTCTCAGTTTCCAATTGACAAAAGTAACCATAATATACCTTTATAACTGAGATTGAAACAAACCATACATAAAAGTTAAATTTAGTATACCTTTGTTAGTTAGGCTGTGACGAAAATTTATACAAGTTCATACTAACTTTTTAATTTCAAGACACTCATTTGCAACTTTAAAACATTATAGTTTGAAAAATGTGAACGAATAAGGAATTTTATGTTTGAATATTCATTTTCCATATTCGAATATATTCCAATATTCATTTTTACAACATTTGTTCCCAATTTTTCTCTTTGATGTATATGTATCCGTTATTGATTGCGTCCAATACTATACTACTTTAATATGTTTGGAAAAATTGACGATTAAAAAATACCTTTATTAAGTCAATTTTTTTTTATTTTATATTTTGGAAATTGACATAGATGTTAACTTTTGAAATAAATTCATAATTTGATTGCCTTTTGTTCAGTTAATTTGACTGCTGATCATTTGTCTTATTAACGGGATCAGGTAACTCACATGACTTGATTGTCCACCTCTCTTAGCCCCAATAACACATAATTATATTTTATAATTTTATTTATTTTATAATTCTATATAAGGTTTAAAATACTCTTCAGATAAATTTAGCTATAACGCAGTAAATATTATATGGAGTCTAATTTCTACAGCATAAATATATTCTGACGGTATAATATTAGACACTTCCCATGCTTTAATAACACAGCAAAATAATGCGTGCCGATTTATTTGTCTTCACAAAATTTAAGACAATTGGAAAATCAGAAATAATTAAATTATAAACTGTTAAACAGGTAAATTGCAAACTGTGAAACAGGTGCCTTTTTTATCAACTAGACCCGAAACTTTTCACAGTTAATTGGCAATAATCGTTTACACGCATCATACAAACGTGTGAACACCTGGTCAAGTACAGGTAATGGTTTTAATTTTCGACCTTAATTGAAATTTGAAAGTAATAACCAAAAAAAAAAATTTTTTTCGAATATTTGTATTCGTTTTTCAATGTTCGAATATTCGGTTTTACTATTAAATTTGTTTTGTAAGCCAAACCTATATATTTATAAGCATTTTCATTCATCAAGAACAAAACAAACTTTTAAAATAAAAGTAGTTAATTACTTCATCAAAACAAGCAGAATTCATTAGAATTTAGAATCTATTATATCATATTGTGTATCCACTTCTCTTTGATGTACCTCGTACACCTTTATAGGCAATCTATTTGTTCTCTGGTTTTACTTTACCAGATTTTTCAACAGAAAAGCATGCAGAGTAACCCAGATTCTAAACAACCCAGATTCTGAACAAGTTTTCTATGTTTTTTTTATATTATTGTATAGCCAACTATAGGCTGTGTTTTTCATTGCCTTTATCTGGGTTTTGTGTGTGGACACTGTAGATGCATTTAATGTAGGGCCGGGAATTATATTTGAATATTCGAAACACCACCGAATATTCGAACATTGAAAAACGAATACGAATATTCGAAAAAAAGAATACTTTTTTTGTTATTACTTTCAAATTTCAATTAAGATCGTAAATTAAACCATTGACCTTTAATTGACCAGGTGTTCACACGTTTGTATGAAGCGTGTGAGGTATTATCGCCAATTAACTGTGAACACTTTCGGGTCTTGTTGATCAAAAGAGCACACGTTTCACAGTTTGCGATTTACCTGTTTAACAGATTATATTGTAATTCTTTCCGATTTTAATTATCTTATTTATTGTTTTCTGTGTTATAATCTTTCCGATTAATCAATAATTGTCTTAAATTTTGTGAAGACGTAAAAATCGACACCAGTAATCCCTGCTTTATGATAGTATGGTCAGTGTCAGTTATATTCCGTCAGAATATATTTATTCCGTATGTGATATTTACTGCGTTATAGCTAAATTTATTTGAAGAATAGTTTAAATCTTATCTAAAATTATAAATTTAAAAATCTATTTAATTCAAGTTAAGTTTCAATATAAATTATGTGTTTTGGGGGAATAGGTTCAGGATAAAATATAAAAAGACTGCCCCACTCTTATAGTCAAATACTGAACTACCGGAATATAAAATTATATTTAACTCTTGTTACTTGTATTTCTTATGCAAATATTTACATTTAATTCTATTAATCAAAACCACAACAAGGGTGCCATATCACAAAATACGCCCGTTTACGAAAAAAGCTTTTAGATGGAGATGGGGGCATTATGGATAAGTTTTATCTAGCAAGCAAGTTTTTATTCTTGGCACTGTGTTTGTTAATGAACCTTAAAACAAATCAATAGGGAAGATATGCACAGAATGTGTGACCTTGACCTTGGGACGCAGGGACCTGAATTTTATGCACGGCACTTCAGCCTCACAATGATGAACATTTGTGCCAAATTATATTGAAATCTCTCTATGCATGTAGAAGTTTTGCTCCAGACAAGTGTTTTTCTATGAGCTCTAACTGTGACCTTCACCTTTGACCTAGAGACTTGGTTTATGTGCAGGGGCACTACATCTCATGGTGGTGAACAATTCTATAAAAGTAACATTAAATTCCTCCATGCATGTAGAAAATATGCTCCGGACAACATCTGGATATTTAATCATCTCCAGTGACCTTGACCTTGCAAAATATTAACCTAAATTAAATGTGTAACACCTGTAGTCATGATAGTTACCATTTGTGCTACAATCCATCAATAAAATGATGACTAAATGGTCCCTATAACTATCTTCAAATTTTTATCTGAACTTTGACCTCTATGTGTAACCTTGACTTTGGTCGCAGGGATCTGAATTTTGCATGCGACACTCAGCCTCACAATGGTGAACATTTGTGCCAAGTTATATTGAAAACCCCCTATGAATGTAGAAGTTTTGCTCCGGACAAGCGTTTTTCAATGAGCTCTAAGTGTGACCTTGACCTTTGACCTGGAGACCTGGATCATGCATGGAGCAATACATATCATGGTGGTGAGCATTTCCATAAAGTATTATAAAAATTCTTCCATACATGTAGGATATATGCTCCAGACAAAATCTGGATATTTCACCATCTTTAGTGACCTTGACCTTGCATATATTGACCTAAAGTACATGTGTCACAGCCGTAGTCATTGTAATGACCATTTGTTTACAATCCCTCAATAAATGATGATTAAATCGTCCCTATACACATCTTCATATTTTTATCTTTTTTTAAACGGGCGTATAAAAAGTACATGTAATTTAATAACTAAAAAATTCTGATTTAAGATTTTATTCTAGGGAAATACATTTCATTACAATTCTTAATCTTTGAATGAGCTGAACTGATATTTACTTGAAAATTAAAATATAATTAAATTTCTATGAGAAAGTATTTACATTTGATAAGGTAATTACTGTATGATCTTTATGAACAAATACCAAGTCTACAGAACACCATAGTTATCACAGTTAAGTATCTTGACCAATGAATGAAAACATGTGTAAATAAATGTTACATTCTTTACAACATACTCAAGTCCAAGAAAGAGGATTATTTCATGCCTTTGATTAAATTCTATTTTTAGAAAAATAGATCAAGGGAGTAATTGTGTAAGTCATTTATGAACAAAGTAATAACTTTGTTGTCTCCCTTTGATTAAATTCTATTTACAAAATCTGGATATTTCATCATCTTTAGTGACCTTGACCTTGTATATATTGACCTAAATTATATGTATCACAGCCATAGTCTTGATAATGACCATTTGTGTTACAATCCCTCAATAAAATGATGACTAAATGGTCCATATACACATCTTCATATTTTTATCTGAACTTTGACCTCTATGTGTGACCTTGACCTTGGCCGCAAGGACCTGAATCTTGCACGCGACACTCCGCCTCACAATGGTGAACATTTGTGCCAAGTAATATTGAAATCCCTCTATACAAGTCATGTGGAAGTTTTGCTCTGGACAAGCATTTTTCAATGAGCTCTAAGTGTGACCTTGACCTTTGACCTAGAGACCTGGTTCATGTGCGCGACACTGCTCTTCATAGTGGTGAACATTTATATGAAGTTTCATTAAAATCCCTCCATACATGTAGGAGATATGCTCCGGACAAAAATTGGACGCCGCCCGCCCGCCCGCCAGGGGCGTTCCCATAATACGTCCCGTTTTTCAAACGGGCGTATAAAAATGGCTTTATATGTATATAACATAAATTTTAAAACACATAAAAAAATACAGTATAAATACTATTCTAGCTAAAATGCTCTTATTCTAACTGACATGTGTTATAGCTTAAAACAAATTTAAATCAAAAATATTTTGATGAAGAATTTTAAAAATCTTAAAGAATTGAAACAAGTTACTGGTATACTGGTGAGTATTTCTCAGTGATATACATTTTTGTATTTACAGTACATTTTTGTATTTCAGTTTAAATTGTCTTGCTTTTCTTTGATTCGTCTACTAAAGTTCAATAAATTGAATATTTTGAAATGCTAATCATAATTGTTTCTCTGTTGGATTCTTATATCATTGCTGTATTTTCTTTACTGTAGGAATACAGTTTTAGTGCAAAGAAAATAAGAACATGGCAGTATGTCTGCCATGAAATCTGGTTTATAATCCAAACTAGAACGGTTTGAGACAAGATGTCATTCAAATGAATATTGTACATATAGCTGTTTTGAGCATAATAATATACTTCCAGATTTTTGCATTGCTGTACTTTATACACAAATAAATATTTTTCTTGTCAATATGTACATTTTCAGTACTGGATACAATGATTCTTAACCTAGGTTGCAAAAAAGCTATGCACATGTAGTCTCCATGCAATCTTGTAATATTGACTGGAAACCACCTATTTGATGCTCACATGTCTGCCTGCCTATAATCATTCCTCTATTTTAAAACTAGGATTTTTAAAATAAAAAGCCTGGTTAATAGCCTAGTTTCCAAAAAATGAGATGGAACTTTGATTTAAGAGCAATTTTTTCATGTAGGAGATTAAAAAATCCTCAAAACAATATTGATCTGAACTTAGTTATTGATCTGAACTTAGTTCTGTAATTTTACGGTCAAATAATTGCATTGAAATAAACATACAAAATATGACTGTCACAGAGCCAGACCTATTTTGGCACCAGGGTAATTATTATAACTGAGTAAACTTGGTACAAACCAGCCAGGATAAAGATTAGATAATTTTAAAGTTGGGGGGCGGGGAGGTGTAGGATTGGATGGCAGACAGCAGTAAGGAATATGCAAGAAAAACACAAGGCATGTGTCACATTAAACTGCAACATTTCAATCCGTGGAACACCCACATGCAGAGATGCCATTGAAAAAAGGCTCCCAATAAAGGGGCCAACATAGAAAATAAATAGTCTGTTAATGTATATTAACATAAAATAATATACTAGATAAACAGCTCAATCTTAAAGGGACTCCACTGAGGTTTTTTGATATGATGGGACTGGAAATAATTTTTTTGAGATTATTACTCCATTTGATGTAGACTTATACTAATAAGGTATCTGCAAAATTTCAGATCATTAGCTCCCTTCATTTTTCCAGAATAATTATTATAATAGTGAAAAATGACCCAAAATTGAAAAGCGTCAAATCGGACTGAGAATAGCACAAACATATGATTTTCAATGTATTTCTTGTATATTTCTTGTATATATTTTATTTATATTTCTGTTTTAAGTGCTCATGTTTATCTATGTGAAAAATTTAAATTTTATGTTTTTAGGCTTATAAACCTCAGTGGAGTTCCTTTAAGTCACAATAGATTTGTGAATTAATAGCATCATACAATTTACTGGAGATAATCTAGAAGTTGGTGGGACAGTTAATGACTTAACCAACTCTACAGTCAAAAAATTATGACAAGAGTGGGTCGAAAGGGGGATGGTAAGCAGTGGCTCAGAAAACAGCAACAACACAAGAAATGAATCACACCAAACTACTTCCCTTCAACCCCGGGCACAACCACAAAGAGATGGGAGGGACCTTAATAACAAGAGCTGTCAATAGGAAAATATGCTTGGCTATTTTCAGTACTTGAAAGTAATGGGGCATAATTTTGTATAAAAGCTTGATACAGTAACCTGTACACAATTTAAGATTATGATGGTGAACAAGTGTACAAAGCCATATGTCAATGGACTTTGAAAATATCTAAGGTGGTATGCAAATTTTAACATAAGTGGTTATGCTGATGCAAACACCAAAACCAACACCAAAGTTCATAGAAATATTTACATACAACATGTCAAAGAGTTCCATCTTAAGGAACTGCAGGTTTTGTAATGCAGAAGCATCAGAAATATACTTATCTGGAGACGATAAGTTGGTGGGGCAAAAAAAAATGCCCTTAAACTATTTATTCTGTTCATTTCTTGTCTATATCTTTATCATAATTCCTTCCTTTTTTTCTTTTTTGTTTGTTCTTTGTTTGAGTGGGGATGGGGGGGAAGGGTTTGGATGGCAGACAGCATCAACAGATATGCAAGAAAAACACAAGAAATGTGTTACATCAAGCTGCAACCTTTCAATCCCAGGCACATGCAGAAGGGCATTGAAAAAAAATCCCATAAAAGGGTCAACATAGAAAATAAATACAGTACCGTGTTTTATATATTCTAACATACAGCAATATGTTAGATAGGAGCTCAATCTCAAGAAACAGCATATTTGTGATGACATAGCATCAGGAACACAGTTACTTGGGAAACATTTACTGCAGACAATCTAGAAGATGGTAAGCCAAATAATGGCTTAACTAACACTACACTTCATTTTCTATCTTGTTATTTGTGAAAGGGGTGGGGATGGCCGTGACTCAAAAGACAGCAACAATACAAACAAGAGGGCCATGATGGGCCTGAAATCGCTCACCTGTATTTAGGCTCCCAGGGTGGGGCCAATTTTAACCCAGGGGCTTTTATTTGAACAAACTTGGTAGACACCCATTTGGAGATGTTTCATGATAAATATTTAAGCTCTAGCTCTATGAAGATTTTTGAAGTTTTTACTATACATATATAAGGGAAAAAACAATGACCCCCCTCTTGGCGGGGCAAATTTTGTCCCCAGGGCTTTTATTTGAACAAACTTGGTAGCTAGAAGATAATTTATGCTTAATATCTAAACTCTAGCTCTCTGGTGTTTTTTTAACAGAAGATTTTTTATATTTTTACTATATACATATAAGGAAAATCAATGATCCCCTGGGTGGGGCCAATTTTAACCCTTGGGCCCTTATTTGAACAAAAATGGTAGACACCCATTGGAAGATGTTTCATGCTCAATATCTTAGCTCTAGCTCTAAAGGTTTTTTAAAAGAAGATTTTATAAGTTTTTACTATATACATAAAGGGAAAAACAATGACCCCCTGGGGTGGGGACAATTTTGACCCCAGGGCTTTTATTTGACACCCACTAAAAGATGTTTCATGCTTAATAGCTAATCTCTAGCTATTTGGGTTTTTTAAAAGAAGATTTTTTAAGTTTAAAGTAAAAGTTTATGGACGGATGGACAGACAAAAAGCGATCACAAAAGCTCACCATGTCACTTTGTGACAGGTGAGCTGAAAATAAATCACATAAATCTGCTCCCCTTTAACCTAAGGCACAACCACAAAGAGATAAGAGGGAAATTAATAGAAAGAGCTGTCAGTATGACAGCATGTTGACTATACAGAGTGCCTGACAGTAATTAGGCATTATATTGCAAGACAGCTTGATATGATGACCTTTACAAAAGTTATGATAGTGAAAAAATATGTGTAAAGTATCAGAGCCATAATTATGTTAATGGACTTTGAAAATATTTGAGGTGGTATGCAAACTTTAACATAAGTGGTTATGAGGACAACGCCAATACCCGACGCCTTAAGGACAATGATAGCTCTCCTTATTCTGAGAATAGTTGAGCTAAAAAGAAAAGATTCCAACAATGAAGTCAACAAAAGAAATAATTCAGAACAAATTATGTACATTTACATACAACAATATGTCAAAGAGCTCCATCTTAAGTAACTGCAGATCAGTGATGCAGAATCATCAGAAAACACTTATCTGCAGACATTATACTTCAAACAATCAAATATTTGGTAGAGCATAAAATGCACTTAACCATTTATACAGTTCATTTTTTTATCTAGAATATTATTTTATTAATTAATTTGATTTATTTAGAGGAGGTAGGGTGTAGGTTTGGATGGCAGACAGCGTCAAATGAAGAAAAACACAAGAAATGTGTCACATCATGCTGCAACCATTCAATCTCAGGAACAACCACAGGCAGAGGGGCATTGGAAAAAAGATTCCCATAAAGGGGTCAACATTGAAAATGAGTACAGTATGTTTTATGAATACATCTTGGATAAAGAGCTCAATCTTAACAACAGATTGGTGATGACACAGCATCAGAAACACACTTTCTTGCAGACAATTTACTGGAGACAATCAAGAAGTTGATGGGACAATTAATGGCTTTACAAATTCTACAATTCATTTTTTATGTAGGACTTGTGACAGGGGTTGGGTGGCAGTGGCTCAGAGGACAGCAACAATAGAAAACAAATCACACCAAACTGCTCACCTTCAACCCCAGGCACAACCTCAAAGATATAGGGACATATAGAACAAGAGCTGTCAGTAGGACAGCATGGTCAACTATTCTCAGTGCTGACATCAACAAAGGATGTACAAAAACAACAAGACAATAAATATGTCACATCAACCTGCAACCTTTGTATCCAATGCACAGCCACAAAGAAGTGAGAAATTTGTCCAAGACTAGGAGTGGATGGACAGACATACAGAGGGATACATAAACAGACATATAGACATATAGACACAAGCTGTGTCTGTATGCTCTCCCTTTGAGAACAAAGAAACAGTATTGCAACCTTCAAATGAGATCTATCTACCTACAAAGTGTCTCTTTGATACATTGTTATGTCCCAGACAGACATACATACAGAGTGATGGATGAACAGACAAACAGACAAAGCATTGAATATATGCTCTCCATTTGGGAAACAAAGAAACAGATAAATTATACATACTGGCATACAACAATTTGTTAGTTACAATGGACTTGTGCTGTAAAAGCATCAGCAGCACACTAATATATGAAAACATTTTACATGAGACAATCAAGAAGTTGGTAAGACACAATTATTCATTCAACCAACTCTACAGTTTATTTTTTATAAGGACTTTGATTGTGGTGGTGGTGGTGGGGGTAGCAGCAACAATGGATGTGCAAAAGAACACATGAAATATGTCTCATCATATTGCAACCTTTCAAATCATTGATGATCATTCTTTTTACTTTTATTTCTTTGATTCTTATTAACATTTTAAAAAAATATTTTACATTTATAAAGACTTAATAGCAGCCACTTATTTTGTAGGACAAAGAGGCTTCAGGACAATGGTTGCAATGTAAGCCATTGGTTGACAATGAAACCAATGGTTACTTTGGAAGTAACTTGTTGCTTCATATGTCAATGCTTGGCATGAAGAAAACAGTTGCCAAGGAGACGTAATGGTTCCTATGGACCTCACACTCCAACACTGGAGACTGTTGACCAAAGCATTCTTATGTAATTGAACGGAAAAGCTTTTTTTACTCAAGGTCACTGTGACCTTGACCTTTGACCCAGTGACCTAAAAATCAATAGGAGTCACCTAATGGTCATGATCCTCCATGCCAAATATGAAGACTGTGGGTCAAAGGAAACTTAAGTTATTGGGCAGACAAGCTTTTTTAGTCAAGGCCCTTGTGACCTTGACCTTTGAGCCAGTGACCTCAAAATCAATAGGGGTTCTACTAATCATGACTGACCTCCATGCCAAATATGAAGACTGTGGTTCAAAGGAAACTTAAGTAATTGAGCAGACAAGCTTTTTTTAGTTATTAAGAAATATTGCTGTTAATCTGAACTAAAATTGAAAACATTTAAAACAATATTCAAGTTTTTTTTAAGTGAGTGACTGTAACAAATTCATATCTTGTTGATTGATGCAATCTTTTTTGAGAAATTGTTGTTGCTATTGATTCATATGCTTTAAAATCAATTCATTAAGTTATAGGCTTGTTTCAGCAAAAAAGAAAGAAAATTTCAATAATTAATTGTCCTTCAATGTCAAGATCATTTATGAGTAACGGTTAAGATCTGTCTGGTATCCTAAAGAAATGTTGTATTCTAGTTTGAAGACAATCGATTTAAAATCAATTTAGTTATAGCTACATTTTCGAAAAATCAGCAAAAAAATAAGTATAATTCAAATTTTTGATCTTGAAGGTCAAGGTCATTTATGAATGAAGGTCAACGTTAGTTTGGTGTACTTAAACGCCTTGCCTGTAAGGGTTGTTTGACAATATGCAAAGACATATAAAAGTAATGACCAATGTTTTAAAATTTGCAGATGTCAACAGCAATGTGCGAGGCAAAGCAACCGGTATTGGAATGAACTATAACGATAACTTTTTTTCTTTGGAAAAGATCTTAGCTATATACCAAAGTTTTTAATTGCTGTTGTTTTTTTTTTTTTTTTTTTTTTTTTTTTTTTTTTTTTTTTTTTCAAATTTTTTCTTGTATGGTGCACATAAAACACTATTTTGTCAAAAATAGTGTCATTCTTCTATTGACATAAGCAAAAACAGTAATTTAAACATCTTTTTATTGTTGTTTTTCCTTAGTATAGCTTTCATGTTAACTTTTCTTGATACAAATGTACCAAAAAATATCTGCCATCTTTAGAAAATATTTCTAACAGCCTCAGTCACCAAGTCAGTGCTGGGCTAGCTCTTTAGAACGACATGGCCATCAATCTATTTTGTCTATCAGCCATACTGGTTAAGCAAGGTGCTTAAACAGATTGATTCCAAATTTTTTGAACGGAAAAATATATTCGAACACACTGACGGTGCATGGGCATTATTCCGTTAAAAAAATATTCCGTTAGATTGTTCTGACTCAGTTAAACGCTTGTATTTGGATTAGCCAATCAGATTTCGCGCAACTTTACGGCCGCCATTTGTTTATCGGGCTGTAAAAGGAATTGAAATACATGAGAGGATTTAATCATGATTTTTCGGATGTGACAGTTTAATTATTTTGACAAAAGGTATTTATTTTTTAGTTTTGTTCATAAATAGGTCAAAAAATATGTAAATACACGCTGTCTTCATTGTTTTTCGTTCCGCCCGATTTTCTGGCGGAACATGCTATGGGTTTTTGAGCAATTTCGATATGACGTTGCTTTGCCCAGAAGCAAAAATATCTCAAAGCGACGTCATATTTATAGGACTAAAATAAACAGTGCCGCTCAAGGGCGCCGCCATTGTTGTTTTACCATGAACTGTGGTAGCTATCCGAGGTAGTCCGAATGTTGTGTTTATATAGATTCGTACTCAAAAATATTCGAATTTTCGTACTCATATTTATCGCGCTTATCGGATAATTTTTTTTGCATCGGGGGAAAAAAAAGTGGAAATTTCAGTTTTATTTTTTTTCCAATTTACAAATATTTCGGGTCGCCGGTTTTGTAAACCAAGAAATATAAAAGAAGTGGCCTAATTAACATCATATTTTTTTATATTTTTATTATTTTTTTTATATTTATATTTTTATTATTACATCATCTAATGAAAAAAATCAGAAGCAAAGCTATAGAGTTTTGGGTTTTGTATTTAAATGTAAACTGTATAAATCACATTTTGAACACCGCTGATAGACGGATTCAATTCATCTATACAGTTTGTTTTTAAAACATTCTACAAAACATCTGCTTGGTTTCCAATTTCCTTCACTAAATGTCACCCCCCCCCATCCCACAACAACAAGCAATTAAAAACTTAAGGAAAACAAGGTGATTTTTGCTATAAGTAGCTTAACTTAATTATTTTTGAATGAGTTGACCTCGAATTTGAACTCAACAATCTATTAGGATAGAACTTTAAGTTGACTAGACAGTCATTGACCTTCACTCATAAATGACCTTGACCTTGCTGGAGCTAAGAGATTCATAGACTCCAGTAATTCAAACCCATTTAGTCGCCTGTTACTTATAATCATGCAGGGTTAAACGGTAGCTGCAATTCTGATGCCTCAAATAGCAAAGGCAACCCCTCAGCCAAAGGGGGATTTCAAACCCCTTCTTTGTTTTTAAAAAAAAATTCTTTTTTAAATTAATTTAAAAATTTTAATGGGCATTTCCTTTTTGGCAAAAAAAATTTTTTGGGGGAAAAAATTTTTTGTTAACTTTACAATTTTTTAAGTTAATTTAAACTAAAAAGGAAATTTAAAATTTTTTCATTTAAACCCCGGGGCATTTTAACATTTCCTTTTTTAAACATCATTAAAAAATTTAAAATTTTCTTACTCCCTATTTTAATAAAATTGGTGAGAAAATGCATTGGGAAATTTTAAAGGGGTTTTAAAATTCCCTTACATGATGTCATTACCTTTAAAAAAATAAAGATTTCCCCGAAAAAAAAACCTTTTTTTCCAATATTTTGTTTTTTAAATTTGATTTTTTCAACTTCTTAAAAGCTTTGAAAAAATTTTTTATATTTAAAAAAAAAAATAACAAGAGGGCCAATCAAAAAAAAATGGGCCCTAGTTGCTAGGGAAAAAAGGGCCCCCCCCCCCCCCAATTGGAAAAAAAAAAAGGGTTTTATTTGTTTTTTTTAAAATTGGAGAAACCCTAAAAATTTTACAAAAATGTTTTGCCATTGGGGTTTAAAAAATTTTTTTTTTTTTAACATTAATTAAAAAAAAAACCCGGTTTAAAATAACTTTTTTAAAAAAATTTGATAACTTCCTTTTTTTTCAATTTCCCAAAACCCCAAAAATTTTTTTTGTCCCTTAAAATTACCAAATAAGAATAAAAACCCCGTTAAAATTGCAAAAAACCAAAAGTTTTTTTTAAAAATACTATTTTAAAAATTTATTTAAAGTTTTTTAAAAGAACCATATTACCCGAAACCCCCCCAAAAAAGAAACCCCCAGGTTTATGTTGATACCAAATTTTTTTTAAAATTCTACTTAAATATTTTGTCCAAAACCATTTTTCAAACTGACCCTTTAAACCCTTTACCCCCTAAATGAAAATTTACCCCCAAAAAATTCCCATTTAAAGGGGGCAATTCCATTTAATTACAAACCTCACCCAAACTCTATTTAAACCCCAAACCATGATTGGGCCCCCCCCCCCCCGGACCGCCCAAAGCCAACCAAAGGATTATTACCCCCAAATTTTTTTTTGGGGAAAGAAACGGGGGAGGGTTTTTTACAAAAAATTTTTGACAATTAAAAAATTTTTATGCTTTAAATAAAAAAATCAAATTTTGGGTTTTTTTTAAGAAGAATTTTTTTTAAACCATTAAAAAAAAATAAACCCCCGGGGGGGAAAATTTTGGAAACCCCCCTTTTTATTTTGAAAAACTTTTAAATCCCCAAAATTTTCAAAGCTTAAACTTAATAAAAAATTTGGGGGGGTTTTTAAAAAAAACTTTTTTGGTTTTTTTTAAAAACAAAAAAACCAAGGCCTGGATTGTCCCGAAAAAAACCCCCCCAAAAAAACCCCCAAAAAAAACCAGCCCAATTTTAAAAAAACAGTCAAACTTCCCAATTGTTAAAAATTTTTTAAAATTTTTGGGGAAACCTTTTTTTTTGGGGCCCCAAATTTAAAAGAAAAAAACAATCCCACCAACCCAGGTTTAAAAGCCAAAAAGTTTAAAAAATTTTTTTATTTTTGTCCGGAAAAATTTTTTTTAGGACAAGTTTAACTTAGCACTTGGACCCAGAAAACTTATCTGACAAATTTTCCAAGAATATTTGAATCAAAACTGGCAGCCACTTTAAAAGCTTTTAGCTCCTGTGACTGATACTTGGCCTAGATATCATCAAAAAACCTTCCTGACAAATTTCCAGAATATTTGGATGAAAACTGCAGCCTCTACAGTGTTAACAAGCTTTTTCTATTTTTAGCTCCTGTGACCTAGTTTTTAACCCGAGATAACCCATCTTCGAACTCGATCTGTATTTCATTGAGACAAACATTCTGACAAAGTTTGATGATGATCCAATCAAAACTGTGACTGCTAGACTGTTAACAACCCAATTTGTTAGAGTGTAAACAAGCTTTTTCTATTTTTAGCTCCTGTGACCTAGTTTTTGACCGGAGATGACCCATCTTCGAACTTGACCTAGATATCATTAAAACAACCTTCCTGACAAATTTCCAGAATATTTGGATGAAAACTGCTGCCTCTCGAGTGTTAACAAGCTTTTTCTATTTTTAGCTCCTGTGACCTAGTTTTTGACCCGAGATAACCCATCTTCGAACTTGATCTGTATTTTATTGAGACAAACATTCTGACAAAGTTTGATGATGATCCAATCAAAACTGTGACTGCTAGACTGTTAACAACCCATTTGTTAGAGTGTTAACAAGCTTTTTCTATTTTTAGCTCCTGTGACCTAGTTTTTGACCGGAGATGACCCATCTTCGAACTTGACCTAGATATCATTAAAACAACTTTCCTGACAAATTTCCAGAATATTTGGATGAAAACTGCAACCTCTAGAGTGTTAACAAGCTTTTTCTATTTTTAGCTCCTGTGACCTAGTTTTTGACCGGAGATAACCCATCTTCGAACTCGATCTGTATTTCATTGAGACAAACATTCTGACAAAGTTTGATGATGATCCAATCAAAACTGTGACTGCTAGACTGTTAACAACCCAATTGTTGACGACGCAAGACGACGGACGCCGGACATAGCCCCATCACTATACCTCACCTTGACCACTTCGTGGTCAGGTGAGCTAATAACAAGAGCTGTCGGTAGGACAGCAACGCTCGACTATTATAAGTGCTTGATAGTAAAAAAAATGCTTGATACAATTACCTCCTCCTGTTTACAGGTTGGGGTAATGATGGTGAACAAGTGTGCAAAGTTCCAAAGCCATATGTCATATGCCATATGGACTTTGAAAATATTTTAACTATTACAAAAACTTTAACATATGTGGTTACGCCAACGCTCGGGTGACTACAATAGCTCTACTTATTTTTATCGAATAGTCGAGCTTAAAATTATTAAAGGGCCATAACTCTGACAAAAATCATTGAACCGGAAAATGCTGACAATATGCACAACTAGACTAGTTACTGATCATTCCTGTAAAGTTTGGATGAAATTGCACCAGTAGTTTATGAGGAGTAGGACAAGTTTTGTGACGGACGGACAGACAGACGACGGAGATGTGATCCCGAAATGTTGCCACTACTCCTTAGAGGAGAAACAAAAATATACAATCACACAAGCACTCAAAGAAGACATTTCTGAAAAGATCTACTCCTATATCATTGTAGATAATGCAAAAGCCACTTCATTTACAATTGCTTTAATTAAAGGTAAATTAACCTTGATATATATTTATATTCATTTTGAATTAAAGAGTTAAAAATAACTTTACAAGAGCAGTCAGCAGGAAAGGATGTGAAAGGGCAAACAAATTTTTTAAGTCCATGTTACTTGGCCTTGGAGAGTGACCTATCATATTTTCAAATAAGTGTATAAAATTTCAAAGCCAGATGTCAATGGAATATGAAAATATTTTAGGTCGTAAGCAAACTTTAACTGAAATTCTAATTTGAAAATGGGGCATAATTCTGTCAAAATGCATAATATCTCCTCCTGTGCGAAGGTTGGGTGCATAATGGTTAACAAATGTGCAAGGTTTCAAAGCCATTAAAGTCGATGGCCTTTGAAAATATTTGAGGTGGCACGTTAAACTTTAAAAAATATTAATTTAAATTTAAATTTATAAGTCAAAAAAATGGCATAATTCTTTTAAAATGTTTGATAGAGTTACCCCTTCCAGTCTTCAGGTTGGGGGCATATTTATTATGGTAAACAAGTGTTCAAAGTTTAAAGCCAGATGTGATTGGACTCAAAAAATATTTGAGGTGGTACACAAACTTCAACATAAGTTATTACAGTGATGCTCAGATGTTTGTTAACAAATTACAAATATTTTAATATATCAATATATGTGTTAATAACACAAAAGGTTATCATATAACAAAAGAATGTTTCAAAATAGGACAAAGAAATGTGTGAAAAACTAGCAATGTATATTTCAAACAATTATATAAATAATAAAGATACTAAACAACTGAATAGAACCATTACAACTAGAGCTATCACTAGATTAATGCCCCCGCAAGTAACTTCTGAAATGAGGAAGTAACTAGTAAAAGAATACCGTGTAAAAGAATTGAAATAGAGTTATGGTTGTGGGCAATTTAAGCTAGGTTGTGGTTCTTGTACACTGAATTTCCTTTTACTGTGGTTGACCATTCATAAAGTTTTATTGAATTACTCTGTAATCAATCCAGATAGAGTTGCGTTTCTTTAGCACTGCACTTCCTCTCAATGCGCTAAATGACCATTGCATGAAGTTGTATTGAATTCCAATGACTATTTTTCAAGTTATGCACTGGACAAGACAAAGTAACAAATGTCAATAACTTATAATGTAATTATACAGTCCAACAAGGCAGTCAGGACAGCTAAATCCCCTTCCACAGTGAGCATGAATGTGTACTTTTTGACCTTTTACCAACCATGACCTTGATGTTGTGCCATGCATATCATAAGTACATTGTCTCATGATGGTGTTTATTTGCAGTCATTTAAAATCTTTCATAAAGTAAAAAGTTATTGAGAACATATAACCATGATACATAAGTATTTAAAAGTTATGGAAGGGACATAAAATGTAGACTTTCATACATTTGACCCATTAGTTTGACCTTGACCTTGGGGGAAGTAACTCAATGGACCTTTCTGGTTTTTCATAGCGGAACTTATAGTCACACCTTTTTCATTCATTTATAGGTCAACTGCTCACAAATAGTATCACAAACATAAGCAAGTGTTCTTTTGGGCTAACCAGGTCAACCAGTGACTATGTATTATCTCAGTGTAGCGATTGGATAACAAGTTAGCCAATTTACATTAAACTGTAAACACCGGAAAGGTCCATTATTGCACTCTGCACAATCATGTTTTTAAAATGGTGATCAATTGTGCCAGGTTATTTTTTTTAAATTTCAGTGGTTAAAAAGTTATGGAGTGGACACAAAATGTAGACTTTAACATTTGACCTGAAAGTGTGACCTTGACCTTCTGGATAGCAGACCTGCACATCACATTATGGTGATCATTTGTGCCAAGCTATTTAAAAATAATTTCAGCAGTTAAAAAGTTATGGAGTGGACACAAAATGTACACTTTTTATCAAAAAATGAAGACTTTTTAACGTTTGAACTTTAAATGTGACTTGACCTTGGGGGTAGCAACTAAATTCTTGAGCTCTGCAAATCCTCTTATTATGGTGATCATTCATGCCAAGTTATTTCAAAAACTTTTTGCGTTTTAAAAGTAATGAGTGGACACAAAATGTAGGCTTTATAATATGAAAGACATTTTAAAGTTTGACCTTTAAGTGTGACCTTGACCTTGGGGTAAGCAACCAAAATCTTGCGCTCTGCACATCTTCTCAATATGGTGATCACATGTGCCAAGTTAATTAAAAAAATTTTCAGCAATAAAATTATTACATTTTCAGCTACACATGACACAAACTGACACTTGCAGGCAGTAACTCTGACAAAACATATAAATTCACAAGCGAAACCCCAGGTGCACAACTTCATATGCTGATCAACAAGTTGAAAATTGCTAATTTTTACTAGTCAAGAACCATAACTCTGCAAATACTAAATAAATCCACATGAAAATACCCAGGTGCATATCTACACTTGCTGATCAACATTCCGGTAAAGTTTCATGACCCTAGGTCAAATACTTTGTGAGCTACATGTGACAAAGTTGAAAATTGCAAATATTTACTAAGTCAAGCGCAATAACTTTGACAAAACAGAATAAATCCACAAGCAAAACCCAAGGTGCACAACTTCACAGGCTGATCAACATTCCTGTAAAATTTCATGACTAGGTCAAATACTTTTTGAGTTATGTGCCACAGAAGTTGAAAATTGCAAATTTTTAATAAGTCAAGGGCAAAAGTTCTAAAATTTCTATATATATCCACACAAAAATATCAAGGGGCACAACCACATATGCTGATTAACATTCCTGTAAAGTTTCAGGACTCTAGGTCAAATACTTTTGAGCTACTTGCTACACAAAAGAGAACAGAGGGAAGGATGGACGGAAGGATGGACAAGGGTTAATCTAAATGCCACAAACCCGAAAGTGGGCGCACAAAAAGAACAAGAGCACCGCTAGGCAGAGCATTATATGCCCAAAAGGTTTTTTTTTTAAAGCAAGGATGACACATTTGTAAGACTTTACATTTATTAAATAAAGTATCACCCCCTTCAAATAGCAATGCTTTAAAGTTTGAATATTGTGGGCCGAATGGAACTTAAGTTATGCTCTGGAAACTGCTTTCAGTTTTGAGGTAATAGCCACCTTGAATTTTGACCTTGTGACCCAAAAATAAATAGGGGTCTGCTACCCTATATGGACAATCATCCTATGAAGTTTGAATATTGTGGGCCAAACAGAACTTGAGTTATGTTCAAGAAACTGTTTTCAGTTTTAAGCTAATAGAGACCTTAACCTTTGACCTTGTGACCCCAAAATCAATAGGGGCTTTCTACCCAATATGGACAATAATCCTATGAATTTTGAATATTGTGGGCCACATGGAACTTGAGATATGCTCTGGAAACTGTTTTCAGTTTTAAAGTAATAATGACTTTGACCTTAGACTTTGTGACCCCAAAATCAATAGGGGTCTTTTACCCAATATGGACAATCATCCTATGAAGTTTGAATACTTAGGGCCAAAAGGAACTTAAGTTATGCTCTGGAAACTGTTTTCAATTTTAAGGTGATAGTGACCTTGACCTTTGACCTTGTGACTTTAAAATCAACAGGGGTCTTCTTACCAATATGAACAATCATCCTATGAATACTAATATGGACAATCATCCTATGAAGTTTGAATACTGTGGGCCAAATGGAACTTAAATTATACTCTGGAAACTGTTTTCAGTTTTAAGGCGATAGTGACCTTGACTTTTGACCTTGTGACCCCAAAATCAATAGGAGTCTTCTACCCAATACTGACAATCATCCTATGAAGTTTGAATATTGTGGGCCAAATGGAACTTAAGTTATGCATGCTCCGGAAACCAAATTGGTAACAGACGGACACCAGGGGGTATTACATAATATGCCCGAAACAAACAGAAAAACTTTTTTTCTTCAAATATTCGTATTCGTTTCTCAATGTTCAAATATTTGGTAGAGTTTCAAATATTAGAATAAAATTCCCAGTCCTAATTTTAACCATTAGATCACAAGGGACATAAGGAGTCAAGGGAGAAGGCTGTCATTTGTGAATGTGATATCAATGATATTATGAAAGTAAGAAAGCATGCAGATAAGTCACAGTGTCAGAGGTTCTAAAACAAGTGTGCCCCTTGCATTATAGTCAACCTGATACTTTTCTGTTTAACAGCAAGTGACATGCATAAGCCCAACACATCATTAAAATCAATATTTTAGACAATAGCATAAACCTAATTTTAGGAAACCACTGACATTTCATTCATAAAGTCATTGTCTGGCTTGTCATATAAAACTGACAAAGATTTAATCAGGATTTTAATCTACCAAGTCACAAAAGCCAAATTACGTAATGAAAAATTATTAAAATATGTAGACTGTTTTAATACTTAACCTATTGCATCCAAAAAGATTATCATAGGTGGCAAGTATAGAGCAAGGTCAGCCTGCATGTCTGTGAAGGCTTATAGCTATACCATTGTAGCATTATTTTACATCTTGATAATGCAATCTCTTTAAATGTTTGAATGGACTGTTTCAAAGCAGGACAATGAATTCAGTTAAACAGAGCAACAGATAAGCTTTTAAAGTGAATTGGGTATTACTCCATCATTTCCTTTGGAATTGGGTATTGGCTCCATTTAATTGGGTATTCCAAAACTCGATACCCTGTGATTTCAAGATCAATTGGGAATTCAATTATGAAGATAAGAATATGATAAAGAAAATAAGATTAACAAATTACTAGAACTTTTCACAATTGTTTTATGCTTTATATAAAATGCTCTATGTTATATTTCATAATATTTTTAACAAGTTCATTTTCTGACTGATTTTTGATTATTTACAACCGTTATGTTTCAAATCATTTTCCCTTTTGTTTGATGCCATATTGCTTTCGAAGTGTCGATTGATACAGCTGGGACCTACTTATTGATGGTCTCGGCAAAATAAACAGATTCTGCCGGTCTTTGAAGACCATCGACCTGACCTCATGCTTTATTGAAATGGCTTAGTCGGCTTTGGAGACCGGGGAACGTCGAAGACCGGAAACCGTTGATTAGTTAAAATTGATTTGGGAATATTCGGATAATATGCATATCAATATTATTGGTCAAAAACAACAAGCATACGACAGATTAACTTTACGGTGACGAAAATGACAATACGCAAGGGTTTCTTCTCTCTTAAATAATCAATTGCATATTTTAAAAAATTAATTGTGTAAATAGGCAAATACGCACCTTATCTGTTGCTTTGGTTAAAGAAAGGAGAGTAACAAAACCAAAAATAAGATAAAAGTTTCTCACCAAAGCATTTCCTTGACCTTGACCTCCATTACTGTTGATGATGGTATAGGGGGCATTAGTTGCCTGGAAGTTTCTTTCCTCTATGTCTATCAGAAACTGGGAATATCCAGTTCTGTCAAAACCCTGATCACTCTACAGCCAACAACATTGTTCTTCACAAATGTGGGGTCCCCTGCATGCAGCTTTAAGGATATAAGCAACACCAGGTACTCCAGGGACTAGAAATTAATAAAAGAAAAAAGTTCAAAAACCAAAATAATTTTTCTAAAACATTTATTCAGCAAGCTTGTCATATTTTAACAATTAGCCTGTTGGAAGCAACTAACTTAACATGTCACTTGTCTGGACAAAGATCAGACAGCACCTCTCGTCATGGTTTAGGCACTGTTAGCTATTCAATCAGTATAAGACTTAAAGAAAGCAGTTGATTATCTTTATATTTATTCTGCTCAAAGATGTGTCTTTGAACTTGTTGAAGGAATAATAATATGTCATTGTTGAGTGTACAACTAGCTTTGATACTAAAGGTGCAATCTATGATAACTGGAATTTATTCTTTCGCTCAAAATTCAGGTTGAAAGCTCTGATGATCATGAGTTCAAGACCCAGTAAAGAATTTCTTTCATACATTTGCATCTTTTTATAATAAACTTAGAAATGTTTGTAACAACTGGTAGCTATGATCCTTGCTTATACTGAACTACTTTTAAGCAAATATTGGTTGTAATTGCTAAACTACCATAAAATTCCTATTAAACGCCTCTCCTAATAATGCCCCATTTTGGTAGTGTATTTCCTTAACTACTTTTTCATATTTACCATGTTTTTATGTCTGAGTTATCATATGAATGAAATATTAAGAGCCACAGCCAGACAGGAGTATTTATTCTGATTACTTGACTTTTTCTTACATTTTCTAAAAGCAAACAAATAAACGGTTTTAACAAATCTGAAGAAAAGAAAAAAGTGATTCCTTTTTTTATTTTAATAGGTTTGTCTAGTCACACTAATGTTGTTTTGTCAAAGTATGAATTATTTCCATAAACTAGAACTCCGCGAGTTGGATGTGTCGCCTTGTGAACAATATAGTTTAAAAGAAATGTCCAAGACAAAAATGAAATATGAAAATTAACAAAGGGCAAAACTCAAAAATATGAAATGCAGAACAGCAGTTTCTGTACACTGCACTTATCAATAAGATCTATCATCCTTTGAAGTTTCA
Organism: Ruditapes philippinarum; assembly: GCF_026571515.1. NCBI lineage: Eukaryota > Metazoa > Mollusca > Bivalvia > Venerida > Veneridae > Ruditapes > Ruditapes philippinarum. The sequence goes on along the minus strand of NW_026863716.1, from coordinate 24,168 downwards.
AGTCCATAGTTTTTTGATAATTTATGAGAAATGGCCTGGACAAAAAAAAAGTATGAAAATTAATAAAGGGTTATAACTAAAAAATAAGAAGTGCAGAGTACCGGTTCTTGTACACTGCACTTATTCTTATTGAGATCTATAATCATATGAAGTTTAACAAGAGCACCGCTAGACGGAGCATTATATGCCCGAAAGTGTTGTTTTTTTAGTAAGGATGAAGCATTTGTAAGACATGGGAATTCCCTGTTCATCCTATAAAATTTTACATCTGTAGGTTGATTAATAATAATGAACTTAACCTTTGACCTCGTGACCTCAAAATCAATAGGAGTCTTCTACCTTATATGGACAATCATCCTAAGAAGTTTGAATATTGTGGGCCAATTGGAACTTTAATTATGCTCTAGAAACTGTTTTCAGTATTAAGGTAAAAGTGACTTTGACCTTGTGACCCCAAAAACAATAGGGGTCTTCTACCCAATATGGACAATCATCCTATGAAGTTTGAATATTGTGGGCCAATGGAACTTCCGTTATGCTCCGGAAACTGTTTTTGGTTTTAAGGTAATTGTGACCTTGACCTTTGACCTAGTGACCCCAAAATCAATAGGGGTCTTTTGCCCAATATGGACAATCATCCTATGAAGTTTGAATATTGTGGGCCAAATGGAACTTAAGTTATGCTCCAGAAACTGTTTTCAGTTTTAAGGATATAGTGACCTTGACCCCAAAATCAATAGGGGTCTTCTACCCAATATGGACAATCATCCTATGCTGTTTGAACACTCTGGGCCAAATGGAACTTAAGTTATGCTCCGGAAACTGTTTCCAGTATCAAGGTAATAGTGACCTTGACCTTGTGACCCCAAAATCAATAGGGGTCGTCCACCCAATATTGACAATCATCCTATGAAGTTTGAACATTGTGGGTCAATTGGAACTTAAGTTATGCTCCGGAAACTGTTTTCAGTATCAAGGTAATAGTGACCTTGACCTTTGACCTTGTGACCCCAAAATCAATAGGGGTCTTCTACCCGATATGGACAATCATCCTATGAAGTTTGAACACTGTGGGTCAAATAGAACTTAAGTTATGCTCCGGAAACTGTTTTCAGTTTTAAGGTCATAGTGACCTTGACCTTTGACCTTTTGACCCCAAAATCAATAGGGGTCTTCTACCCAATATGGACAATCATCCTATGAAGTTTGAACATTGTGGGTCAATTGGACCTTAAGTTATGCTCCGGAAACTGTTTTCAGTATCAAGGAAATAGTGACCTTGACCTTTGACCTTGTGACCCCAAAATCAATAGGGGTCTTCTACCCAATATGGACAATCATCCAATGAAGTTTGAACATTGTGATTCGAATGGAACTTAAGTTATGCTCCGGAAACTGTTTTCAGTTTTAAGGTCATAGTGACCTTGACCTTTGACCTTTTGACCCCAAAATCAATAGGGGTCTTCTACCCAATATGGGCAATCATCCTATGAAGTTTGAACATTGTGGGCCAAATGGAACTTAAGTTATGCTCCGGAAACCAAATTGCTAACAGACGGACGGCCGTACGGACGGACGGACAGACAGACGGACGCCAGGGGGTATAACATAATATGCCCTTTCGGGCATATAAAAACCATAGCTTTTATACTTAAGGAGAGAAATGGCCTGGACAAAAATAAAATATGAAAATTAACAAAGGGCAACTAGAGGATGCTTTTGTAAAAAAGCGCATGTCTCCCCCACTGCTGTTGTAGGTCAAAAGGAACTCTAGTTATCATCCGGAAATGAGAAATTGACCAACGGTCACTGTGACCTTGACCTTTGACCTACTGACCCCAAAAACAATAGGGATCATCTGCTCTATAAGACCAATCATCCTATGAAGTTTGAGGGCTGTAGGTCAAAAGGAACTCTAGTTATCATCCGGAAACGAGAAATTGACCAACGGTCACTGTGACCTTGACCTTTGAACTACTGACCCCAAAAACAATAGGGATCATCTGCTCAATAAGACCAATCATCCTATGAAGTTTGAGGTCTGTAGGTCTAAAGGAACTCTAGTTATCATCCGGAAACGAGAAATTGACCAACGGTCAGTGTGACCTTGACCTTTGACCTACTGACCCCAAAAACAATAGGGATCATCAGCTCTATAAGACCAATCATCCTATGAAGTTTGAGGGCTGTAGGTCAAAAGGAACTCTAGTTATCATCCGGAAACGAGAAATTGACCAACGGTCACTGTGACCTTGACCTTTGAACTACTGACCCCAAAAACAATAGGGATCATCTGCTCAATAAGACCATTCATCCTATGAAGTTTGAGAGCTGTAGGTCAAAAGGAACTCTAGTTATCGTCCGGAAACGAAGAATGGACGGACTGACGGACGGACGGACTCTAGTTATCATCCGGAAACGAGAAATTGACCAACGGTCACTGTGACCTTGACCTTTGAACTACTGACCCCAAAAACAATAGGGATTATCTGCTCAATAAGACCAATCATCCTATGAAGTTTGAGGTCTGTAGGTCTAAAGGAACTCTAGTTATCATCCGGAAACGAGAAATTGACCAACGGTCAGTGTGACCTTGACCTTTGACCTACTGACCCCAAAAACAATAGGGATCATCAGCTCTATAAGACCAATCATCCTATGAAGTTTGAGGGCTGTAGGTCAAAAGGAACTCTAGTTATCATCCGGAAACGAGAAATTGACCAACGGTCACTGTGACCTTGACCTTTGAACTACTGACCCCAAAAACAATAGGGATCATCTGCTCAATAAGACCATTCATCCTATGAAGTTTGAGAGCTGTAGGTCAAAAGGAACTCTAGTTATCGTCCGGAAACGAAGAATGGACGGACGGACTGACGGACGGACGGACAGGGCAAAAACAATATGTCTCCCCCCGAGGTGGGGGAGACATAATAACTCAAAAGTAAGAAATGCAGAGTACCGGTTCTTGTGTACTGCACTTCAAGTCATTATAAGAAGCATGCATACCAAGTTTGAAGTCAATCTGACTTATAATGACTGACTTATGCTCCAGACAAGCATAAGGGGATGCCAACACTGTAACAACTATTATGTACATGTTTTTCTTTTAATGTAGTTGTTGTATAGGCATAAATTCTTTTAACCATTTATTATTATGTACTGTTATTTCTTTTTATGTAGTTTGATGTATATAATGTTTATAAAAGTTTATTATGTTTATTACAAGCATATTGTTCAACAAATACCCCTTAAGTGTAAGAATTTAAGTGATACCCCTTTTATGTTTCTTGTCAATGTAATTCTAAATTGATAAAAGGTTGTTAACACCTTATAGGTAATTAAATTTGTTGTCCTGTAACATGTTGGTTCATTGCTGTCTGGATTAAGTTGCTATGGTCATCATGGAAACCAAGCTTAACAACCAAAGCATATATAAGGGTAACCCTAGGGTTCATTTTTATATATGCTTTGCTTGAAATAAAATTATTTTGTGGAACCAACTTTCGTTACAGGTAAGAAATTTATTTATTTTCATATTTATAATTTTTGTTATTTACTAAGATAACAAATATGTTTGTACAATATTTTCTATTTTAACAAAGATTCGCTATAATGTTTTCAATATTAATGATATTTTCAATATTACAATATTTCTCTACAATGTTCTATAATGTTTCATGTATAAATATTTTTATCTTAATGTATTAACAGAAAATCTCTTAAATAATTTTGATTTTATAGTTACAAAATTTATATAGATATTCCGTTCTATGTCCTCTCATTTGTAAGACATAAGCGAGTATAATTCCCAATATTAAATCTTTCTTATTATATTATTGTGATATTATATTACTGTGATGATTGTAAAGATAGATATGCTTTGCTTGAAATAAAATTATTTTGTGGAACCAACTTTCGTTACAGCGTTTTTACTAAGAAAACTACTGGAAGAAAATAAACAAGAGAAAAACAGAATCTTGAGTTTTACAATAATATAAGGTCCCAATAAAGACAGTGTCACAAAAAGAAAAAGGTTCCCCTCCCACGTCAAAACAAATCAGGTGAGAATAACCCCTGTTACAACACAAGTAACCACTTTTAATCAATTATGTCGCCTTTTTCAAGGCAACACAATAAATGACAAATCTAAGATAATATAAGCAAAATCCAAACATTTGACATTGACAGCCAAGGAAATTTAAAGGTTATTAAGGTCATATCTGTATTATTCAAAATGTCTGTTTGGTCACAAGTGTTGTTTTGTCAACATATGAATCAAATCAGAATATTAATAAAAAATTATGACAACTTAACCAAATTTTAATAATTAGACCTTCATGATCAATATCCAGTGTCTATTCTAGGATGGGGGATTGGGGTTCATCCATATACTTGAGAATTCCCCCCTATTTTTTCAGAGGCAGGGGGAAAATTTTTATAGAGAAAGAAGGAAAAAGATCAACAAATGTAATCAATTCTCAACTTTTGATAAATACCCCCCCCCCTCCCCCCTGTTTATCAAATCCTAGAATAGACATTTAAAACTCAAAAGCAAGGTCAGTTCAACCTTTTTGAAGGTGTTGTTCTAAAGGTTGTTTTGTCCATATATGAAATACATCCACTTATTAATTACCAGGTTATAGTCAGGTTATAGTCAAATTTATCAAATTCAATAATTTAATCTTTAAGGTCAAGGTCATACATTAGTCAAGATCAATTTGAATTTGATATAGAAGAATGTTCTGACCTAAAACATGTTCTAATTATCAAGTTTATCCATTTATTAAACTAGAACTCCCTGAGTCGGATGTGTTGCCTTGTGAACTGTATAGCTGTCACTTATATATATAAGGTTATTTATATAAACACCGCTAAAGGACAATAACTAAAACAAGATTGCATTTGAGAAAAATGCTATGCCACCGCATTAATACAACACTAAATAGTAGTGTAGGAACAGATTTTTTTGTTTCTAGACAATTTTGAAGATTGTCATAATGCATAGATCCCTGACCTATCTTATTCTTATTATCAGATTAGTGGTTAAATCTGTTGTTAACTCAATAAAAGATCAGAGTATGAATATATCAATGCACTCAAGTCTAGCGAATTTGGTGGTGAAGGTCATATTTCACACAGCCTAAATTTCATGACTTCATCAAAGGACAACACAGAAAGACACTTTGTCAAAATCTAGGTCAGATGAAATCAAAGTTCACTTTACGTCTTAATCTGTGCACATGGTTCAAATTTCATAGCTGTACACCAAAGGACAAGAAAGTAGGTCACATCATCAAAATCTAGGTCACCTGATATCAAAGTTCAATTTTACAACAAAAACTGTACACATGGTCAAAATTTCATTGCTGCACATCGAAAGACAAGAAAGTAGGTCACTGTCCCCTTGGGTATGGCAAAATTTTGGACCAAAGAGTTTAATTCAAAACAATCTTGATACAGGTCTACGAAACAACATTTCAAGTCAAATATCTAAGCTGTAGCTTTCTCCCATTCAGAAAATATTTGTTTTATTTTCTGTTTTTCTTTGTGTACATAATGAGAATCAATGCCCCCGAGCAGGGCCAATTTTGACACCTTGGGAAAAATTTGAACAACTTTGGTAGAGGACCTATAGATGATTATAAGTTTAGTTTAGTTTATTCTTTTATTCCATTAGGCAATATGCCCATGATGGCATTACAAGCATGTTATAAATGGCGAACAATGACAAGCAAAAAAAAAATAATTGGAGAAGTTCGAACATGAATATTACAAACATAAGAACATACACACACACGCGCGCACACATTCACGCTCGCACGCACGCACGCACACACAAACATATACGTCTTACGGATGTAATGCGCAGATCATATTGATATACATGTATTCATAAATTATATTTGATATATTAAACCGATCTCAGTCATTATGTCTAAAACGACCTCCATATCGAGCTATTGGTCTTGACGAGACGAAATTCAAGACCAATATTAAGGAGATATCGTAAGTATTTCATAAGTATTTCACTTTAATATTTTCATTAAAGTAATAATACTTAACATTTAATAAGAATGTAATCTTAAAATAGATCGAGAGTTGAAGAGTGGAAAAAAAAAATAATAATTGTATCTACGCATTACTTCCGTACAACACATTATTTCGCTTTTCAAAAGCTTTAAATACATAAATTCCAAGTTTCCTAACAATTTTTACATTTTCTATTGTTAACAATTCAATAAATTTAATCATGTTTGGATGCTTCCAATATCTTTTATGTATATATATTTTCCTTAAATCAGTGTACAATGAACATTCAAGAATAAAATGATATTCGTCTTCTAACATATTACATATAGTACATTTTCTTTCATCAATTGGTGTTCTTAATGGTCTAGTCCATCTACCTGCCTCTATTTGCAATCTGTGAGAAGACACTCTTAATCTTATCAATGAAAAACAAAACTTATTAACTGCAATGTGATCTAGATATTCTTGAAACTTGAAAACTGCTATATTTCTATAAAATAATGCTCGTGGTGAACTTTGTATCCTATCATGCCAGTTTTGAACAAAATTATCTTTTAATCTTTGTTTTACTAATTCTAGAAATATGTCTGCATTTCCTAAATTTTGCTGTAACCAAACTTCATAAAAACCTAAAACACATAATACATTTTTCAATCGTGAACACCAATTAACTTTAGTTGGATTATTTTCAAAATCATTCTTAAGCAATTGATATATCTTATAAATGTACCTATTCTTGTTACTTCTTAAAATTTTTATCCAGTATTTAATGATATTAAACAAGTGTCTACACTGAAAAGATATTCTTCCAAGTTCACCGTAAATAGATATATTTTAGATCTAAAATAACTAATTATTTCGAGTAAACCGTGACTTTGGTGAACTGTTTTCTGATTGGTCGTTTATTTTTAGATTGTCGCGCCAATTTTGTACTTCTAGTCATTCGAGCCTTTGTTGTCTAGCTGTCAAGTTTAAGAAAAATAAAAATCGAGTTCGAATATTTGGACGTATTTCGTCCGTCAGTTCTTATTTATTGGAGTATCACATCTAAAGGAAATATATTTGAATAATATATATTAACAATTGGTCACCTTTGGTGACTCATTTGCAATTTTGTGCAAAATTGGTCATTTCTGACAAATTTTTGGTGACATTTTGTTTAACGTGTTTTTTGTGACGAATTTTTGACTTTATTTAATCGTCACATACATTCTTGTTTTGTGTCTGCGTAATTACTTATGATGTCTAGCAGAAATAAGAAACCGATTAACTATAAGCTGCTTAGTACAGTGGGTACGACAGATTCAGGAGACGAATTCGAAGAGGACGCTAGAGTTCTTCCCCTTTATGCATCTCCTGGAAAAATTGGCGAATCGATTTCGGATGAGAATGTTTCGTCCAAATCTGATGAGGGAGAAGATGACGAAATGGCTTTCATGATGAAACAGATCCAGGAATTGGATGCCCAAGAAAAACGTTTGTTGCAAGAACGTAAGAAGGATGAACTGCGAATGCAGTTAGAAGAAAAACAAAGACGAGTTCGTTCTTTGAAAAAGGGTAAGGGTCTTTCCTCTAAACCTGCTGCCTTTTTGTCAAATAATAAAGTCAAAGATGAACATTTAAGTACAGAGTCTAGTGATGATAAGTTGGACATAAATAGTTTACGTCAAATGCCGGATTTGAATAAATTGGTACAAAGCCATTTAAAGAAATTAGGCTTGTTAAATTCTGAGTCTGACTCGGAGTCTGATTTGTCAAATATTGAAAGTGATAGTGAGACAAGTGTTGGTTCTGCTGTTAGAAGTTCGTCTGGTAAGAAGAAGAGAAACCGTCTTAGCACGAAAACATCAGGAATCAAGGCTAAATCTGCAGATACTGTTAAAAACTCTCAAAAATATCCCCATTCTCAATTACGTTATGAATATGTCAGTCAAAATATTGCCTTTGAAGATCTACCATTCAATTTATTTGTAGCCGGGGAGTTAGAGATTATTTTAGATCCACAGATAGATAATACAGAAAAGAAAGGTCGTTTGTGTTTATTGAAACGTATTATGTACTTAAATTCTCATTTTAGTTTTCAGATATTACGTTCTTTCTATGCTGCAGTTTTGAGGGAAGTCGAATTAGGTGAAAAGACATGGGGGGATGATTTTCACTATTTAGAAACATGCATTTTGAACAAGCCCAATCCTCCAGTGACTTCGACGAGCAGGGTTTCGAACTTTCGTGTCCGACAAAGAACTTCACCAGAAGTTGATGAGGAAAAAACGGTTTGGTTTTGTTCCTTTTATCAAAAAAATAAATGTGCTCATAAAGGTCCTCATTCTTTAGTTTTTCGTGGAAAGATGCGTTTGGCACAGCATATTTGCGCTGCTTGTTGGTCAAAAGATAAGAAAAGGTTAGAACATCCAGAATGCTCATCTTCATGTCCATATTCTGGGTCAGTTTGACTGTGGTCACAGTTACCATTATTTGATAAAGACAATGATATTGTTGACACATTTTTACCAAGCTTTTGTTTTTCAAACAGTAATGGTTATAAAGGAGATAATGAAAAGTCTATTTACAACAATATTTGTCAGGTTAATAAACCCGTAAGTTCCTTATTGTGTTCCCATTCCCCATATTGTAAGGTATGTAAAGTCTTAAATCCATCAGAGTTTTCTAGTGAAACAGTTAATTTGGTTCGAATACATGAACTGGTTAAAAGATCAGGGAAATATAACTTTCAAGGTTGCAGGATTCCAGTTAATAAAAAGATCAATACATGTTTCATGCGTCAAATTTTATCACATTTTAACTACAGTGATTTAGGTGTTTGTGACTTATTAGAATTTGGTTTCCCAATAGGTTTTGAAGGGAATGAACAAATATTGCCTTCTACTAAAGAAATTTGGCAGTATAAAAATTACAAGGGTGCCGAAGAATTTCCAGATCAGATAACCAGTTATTTACGAAAAGAACTAGAGTGTAATGCTATTATTGGTCCATTTAAAAAGAATCCCTTTAGTTCAAATCTGCTTATTTCCCCCTTAAATTCAGTCCCAAAACAGACAATTGAGGATAGAAGGGTTATACTAGATTTAAGCAGTGTTACAAAATGTGCAGTAAATGATTATGTGCCAAAGGATAGTTATTTGGGTGATCCTGTTTCTTTGGTATTTCCTAAGATTGATGATTTTGTTAAACTAGTATTGGCAAAAGGTAAAGGTGCCTTGATGTATAAAAAAGATTTATCTAGAGCTTATAGACAAATAAGTATTTGTCCTTCCAATTATAATTTGGTAGCTTATGTATGGCAAAAACATGTTTTTTGTGATACTGTTTTGACTATGGGTTGTAGATCATCTGCTCAGATTTGTCAGAGAGTGACTAATGCAATTGCATATATGATGTTTAGGATGGGAATACCTATTTTAAATTATCTAGATGATCTGGCAGGCGCTGAAAATTCCAAAGATGCTTGGTTTGCATATAATACTCTAGCGGTTTTATTGCAGAAATGTGGAATTGAAGAATCAATAAAGAAAAGTAATCCTCCTTCTCAAATAATGACTTTTTTAGGGATATTATTTAATAGTAATGATCTTACTATTGGAGTTACTGATGAAAGGCTGGTTGAAATTAGGGACTTGATCAAGTTGTGGTTAGATAAAAAGTATGCCACTTTAAAGGAAGTTCAGTCTTTGTTAGGAAAATTACAATTCATTGGTTCTTGTGTTAGACAAAGTCGAGTAATGGTGTCAAGAATATTAAATTGTTTACGTGATTTGTAAACAGATAAATCTCAATTGCTTGGTTTTGAAATTCCGTCACAAGTTAAAAAAAGATCTTGCATGGTGGAATTCTTTTTCACCATTATATAATGGTGTTTCTTTGATGTCATTAGGTAATTGGAGTGATGCTGATGAAATTTTTAGTGCGGATAGTTGTCTTAGTGGTTGTGGAGGTTTTTGGAATGGCATATATTTTCATTCTAAATTTCCTCAGTTCATTTTAAATCAAAAATTGCATATTGGAGCATTAGAGATGCTTACCTTGGTAGTGTGTTTACATTTATGGGGTAAACATTTTAAGAATATGAGAATCAAAGTTTTATGTGATAATATGTCAGTTTGTATAGCATTAAATTCTGGTAGGGCGAGGTGTCCTTTCTTGCAGGATTGTTTAAGAGAAATCTGTTTTATTGCGGCTTCAAATGAATTCGAATTGAGAGCAGAACATTTGTTTTCTGAAGAGAACAGATTAGCTGATTATCTATCTAGGTGGGATAGTGATAAAATGTTTAGAGAAAAATTCTATGCTTTGACAGAAAGTTTAGAATTGCTGCAGTATAAGGTACAAGATGAGGATTTTAGATTTTGGAATTCTTGGTAATTTTATACATATGTATATAAGCTAAATTTTAAATATATACATGTATATTTTATGTTACAGTGGATCAGTTTAAGCAGTTGGAATATGAGCTTGGTTCTACAAATAGAAAAGCATATGCTGAAGGTTCTAGAAGAAATCTACGAATTCAAGTAGAATCCTTTCTTTTGTTTTGTCTCTACTTTAGTTTGCGGTATTTACCTGCTTCTACAAAGACATTGCAATTATATACTCAATTTTTGGGAAGGAGTTTCAAATCAGTAGAGTCAATTAGAAATTATATTAGTGGTGTTAAAACCTTTCATTCAATTTTAGGTTATGGTACAGATCATATTAACAATTTTTTAATAAATTTATCTTTGAAAGGTTTGGCTAAAGAGAAATTGCACCTTGTTAAAAAGGCTGAACCTATTACCCCTGATTTGTTATTAAAACTTTTTGATGTGTTTGATTTGTCTAATTGTAAAGATGTGGTTTTCTGGTGTTTGTTTTTGTTTTCCTTTTTTCTTCTAGCTAGAAAGTCAAATTTAGTGCCCACAATTCAAAAAGATATGGTTAATCCAAAATTTTTGCTATCAAAAGATGTTTCATTGACAGATTTTGGTTTGTTGGTTAAATTCAAGTGGTCTAAAACAATTCAATATGGTGAAAGAGTTTTATTGATTCCATTAGTGAAGATAGAAAATTCTGTGTTGTGTCCAGTGAAAGCTTATAATGATATGTTGCGTCTTATTCCTAGAGATACAGACTCACCCCTTTTTCTGTTGAAATCTGGAAAGCCAGTTTTTTATTCTAATTTCCAAACTGTTATAAAAAAAGAAAATTTCTCAAATTGGTTTAAATCCAGATAATTATTCAACTCATTCCTTTAGAAGAGGTATGGCTACCTTTGCTTTTAGGTCAGGTCTTTCTTCAGATCTTATACAGCTCATGGGGGATTGGCGTTCAGATGCATATAAAGAATATTTACAATATTCCTTTGAAGATAAAATAACAGTATCAAAATTAATTTCTAAGAATTTAGAAAAGGAATAGATTAAGTAAGTATTTAGTTTTTCTGTTGGTTAACTTCTATCCTTCGCCTTACATGGGAAGGAGTTTTACTTTCAGTGGGATGGTTAGACTCACTGGGTAAGATATGGTTTTCAATGTCCTGTGAAGTTACCAATAGAAATTCTTGTACTGTATGATCTTTAATTAAGTGATTATTACATTCTTCTTAAACAAGGGTGTTAAATCATTAATTGTTATATAGTTGTGTTTTGTCATCAGTTACATAGATGATAATTCTGTAAATAGTAGTATAAAAGGATTTCATGTTACTTTTATATTGGTATATATGTTTCATACCTTTGTACATGTATATTTAATTTTATTATATGTATTTTCAGAAATTCGCTGTGGTATCATTGTAGGAGATTCAATTGTAAAGCATCTGCCATTGATAGAGGGAGTGCAGTTGAGTGCCTTCCCAGGGACTACAATTACAAGGTTACAACATCAATTGTCTACAATTAATTTATCTGCATTCAGTTTTATAATAGTACATGTTGGTACTAATAATGTTGCTAAAGGTCACAGTGTTGCCTTTATGTGTAGCGCATTTGCAGATCTTGTTAATTATTTACGTGCTCGTGCCCCTGGGATTCGTATTATTATTTCATCTGTACTTCCTCGTCCAGTGGATGATGATTCTTCTAGGTCCATTATTTTCGAATTAAATGCTTATTTGGAGAAAAACATGGCCAAGGATTTAAATTTTCATTTTCTTAAATCATACAGGCCTTTTTGTTTTAAAGGTCAGATTAAACGACATTTATTTGCTCGTCTGGATGGAGGTTTACATCTAAACTCTGAAGGTTGTGCTCGTTTGCACAATTTTTTTCTACGGGTTATTTCTAATCTTTAATGGCCATGTTTTTATTTCAAAGGAGTTGATTGCAATATTTGATGTACAGTTACATTGTACTTCTTATTGATATTAGGACTAAAATGAATTGAATTTCATGTACTAGATTTATACTATTTCAGTATGTTGGATACTCATTTTATTTATTTCTTTTTGAATATGGACTTAAGTAAAATAAAATTTAAAAAAAAATGTATAATTATATTACGTAATTTTCAATGTTAACTTCTTAAATTATTAGGTGTCTGATTGTTGATCAAAGATACTTGTGGCACTTCTTAGTACACTTATTACAGGTAAATCTATTGTGTTGTAAATGTAATAATTGTTTATTGTTTAGCCTTTTGTTTTGCTTTATTTTGGCCTTGAGTTGGCGGGTTTTCTCTATAATTATGTTAAATTACATACATTAACATAAAATATTTATTTGAGTATTTAATTAATACAATTATTTGTATAAATTGTGTACAGCTAGACATGCATTTGCCTAATACTAAAGATGAACTATGTGTGGTGTTTGTTATTTCTTGTTATTAAAGGTTATTGCCCTTTTTAAAAGTAAGGTCCGAGAAGTAATTGATATATTTTAGATCTAAAATAACTAATTATTTCGAGTAAACCGTGACTTTGGTGAACTGTTTTCTGATTGGTCGTTTATTTTTAGATTGTCGCGCCAATTTTTGTACTTCTAGTCATTCGAGCCTTTGTTGTCTAGCTGTCAAGTTTAAGAAAACCCTCCCACCCAACCCATTATGTATGTTGATTTGCAAATTAGAATTTTGATTTGAGTTTATTGCTTGTTTGCTTGTATATTAGCCTTTTTTGTATGTGTATAGTTAAAAGTTTTGTTTCATTATTTGTAATTTGAAATGCGCATATATGTGAATCTTTCTTACACACAGTTGGAGAATGTATTTTATTGAGGGAGTGTTTGAGTTAAATTGATTTTGTTTAAAGAATTGATTAGAAGCAGTTGTCTTCTTATTTTGCTAATTAAGAGTCATCAGTCTGAAGTAAGAGAATTCACATGTATGGATATGTGTTTATATGCTTTGTTTTGTGTCAGTATATGCATGAAATGTATGATTTATTTTGCATGAATGTCTCTTTGTATTTAAGATGCTTTGTTTCCTGCTTTGTTCTTAAAGCTTATGCAAAGTTATTATTGAATTTTCTAAGATTGGCGGGTTTTCTCTATAATTATGTTAAATTACATACATTAACATAAAATATTTATTTGAGTATTTAATTAATACAATTATTTGTATAAATTGTGTACAGCTAGACATGCATTTGCCTAATACTAAAGATGAACTATGTGTGGTGTTTGTTATTTCTTGTTATTAAAGGTTATTGCCCTTTTTAAAAGTAAGGTCCGAGAAGTAATTAAGTCATTTTGGGTTGTTTTCTTAACACCTAAAATCTGTTTACAAAACTGCAAATGTGTTCTTTCAATTGACTGGCTTAAACTAAAACCCATAACTTCACTACCATAATTTAATATAGGTGCAATTAAAACATCAAATAACTCTAACTTATGTCTAGGTTTAATGTATGTAAACTTATATAAATATTTATTTAATTTAAAAATGGCTTTCTGAGCCTGATCTGATAATTTAGTTTGTGCAGTAGTAAAAGAACCGCCACACGTAAAAACAATACCTAGATATGTAAACTTATTCACAACTTCAATTAAATTTTCATTATAATAAAACATGAGGTTATCAGGAAGTCTTCCACCTTTCTTGAAAATCATTATCTTTGTTTTCTCAACATTAACTTTTAACTTCCAATTGTCACAATAATCACTTAACAAATTGATACAAGTCTGTAATTCAACTGCTGAGTTAGCAAAAATAACAATATCATCAGCATATAAGAGCAAAAATAATTTAAACATGCTTACATCAATGCCTTCAACATCACTATGTATAAAACTATCTTCAAGGTCATTTAACAACATAGAAAAAAGGAAAGGTGATAAACATTCTCCTTGTCTTACACCAAGAGCACATGTGAATTCAACACTTAATTTGTTTAAATATTTAACCCTTGATTTCACATTTTCATACATTGACTGAATAATATTCAAAATTTTACCACGTAATCCTAGATTTATAAGCTTATACCACATATTTTCTTTGACTACATAATCGAATGCTTTGCTAAAATCAACAAATAAACAGAATAATTGTTTTCCTTGATTAATGAAATGCGAAATTATACCATTTAATACAAAAACATTATCTATATTTCAGACCTAAAACCAGCTATGCGCTTCAATATATACATTATAATATTCAGCCCAACATTTCAGCCTATTATTTATTACACTTGTAAATAATTTTCCCAAGTTACTTAATAATGTTATCCCCCTGTAGTTTTCAACATCATCTAATCTGCCTTTTTTATGTAACGGAATTACGTAACCTTCGGACCAGCGCTCCGGAAAATATCCTAAATCAAAACTTTTATTAAACAAGATATGTTTGTAAAACATGTATGCCCCCTATCAGCAGCCAATTAGTCATGTGATAAGGTTATTATGCATGACTTCTGACCCAGTGATCAAACAATTAATAAGGGTTATAAAGTATCTACTGGTCATGACCTTGACCTTTGACCCCTTGACCCAAAACTCAATAGGGGTCATCTGCTGGTCACGACCAATCATCATACAAAGTTTGAACTTCCTAGGCCTAGGCGTTTTTAGTAAATTGATTAGAAACCGTTTTTACCTACAAGGTCAATGTGACCTTGACCTTTGACCCCTTGACCCCAAAATCAATAGGGGTCATCTGCTGGTCATGACCAATCACCATGCCAAGTTTGAAGTTCTTAGGCCTAAGGGTTCTCTTATTATTGATCGGAAACCGTTTTAACATACAAGGTCAATGTGATCTTGACCTTTGACCCCAAAATCAATAGGGGTCATCTGCTGGTCATGACCAATCACCATGCCAAGTTTGAAGTTTCTAGGCCAAAGCGTTCTTTAGTTATTGATCAGAAACCGTTTTTACTTACAAGGTCATTGTGACCTTGACCTTTGACCCCTTGATCCCAAAATCAATAGGAGTAATCTGCTGGTCATGACAAATCACCATACCAAGTTTGAAGTTCCTAGGCCTAAGCGTTCTTGAGTTATTGATCAGAAACCGTTTTTACTTAAAAGGTCAATGTGACCTTGACCTTTGACCCCTTCACCTAAAACTCAAAAGGGGTCATCTGCTGGTCATGACCAATCATCACACAAAGTTTGAAGTTCCTAGGCCTAAGCGTTTTTAGTTAATTGATCGGAAACCGTTTTTACCTACAAGGTCAATGTGACCTTGACCTTTGACCCCTTGATCCCAAAATCAATAGGTCATCTGCTGGTCATGACCAATCACCATACCAAGTTTGAAGTTCCTAGGCATAAGGGTTCTTAAGTTATTGATCGGAAAGCATTTTTACCTACAAGGTCAATGTGACCTTGCCCTTTAACCCCTTAACCCCAAAATCAATAGGGGTCATCTGCTGGTCATGACCAATCACCATACCAAGTTTGAAGTTCCTAGGCCTAAGGGTTCTTTAGTTATTGATCGGAAACCGTTTTTATCTAAAAGGTCAATGTGACCTTGACCTTTGACCCCTAGACCCCAAAATCAATAGGGGTCATCTACTGATCATGACCAATCACCATCTCAAGTTTGAAGTCCCTAGGCCTAAGGGTTCTTTCATTATTGATCGGAAACCGTTTTTACCTACAAGGTCAATGTGACCTTGACCTTTGACCCCTTAACGCCAAAATCAATAGGGGTCATCTGATTGGTCATAACCAATCACCATACCAAGTTTGAAGTTCCTAGGCCTAAGGGTTCTTTTGTTATTGATCAGAAACCGTTTTTAATTAAAAGGTCAATGTGACCTTGACCTTTGACCCCTTGACCCCAAAATCTATATTGGTCATCTACTGATCATGACCAATCAACATACCAAGTTTGAAGTTCCTAGGCCTTAAGGTTCTTTAGTTATTGATCGGAAACTGTTTTTACCTACAAGGTCAATGTGACCTTGACCTTTGACCCCTTGACCCCAAAATCAATAGGGGTCATCTACTGATCATGACCAATCACCATACCAAGTTTGATGTTCCTAAGCCTTAAGGTTCTTTAGTTATTGATCGGAAACCGTTTTTACCTACAAGGTCAATGTGACCTTGACCTTTGACCCCTTGACCCCAAATTCAATAGGGGTCATCTACTGATCATGACCAATCACCATACCAAGTTTGAAGTTCCTAGGCCTTAAGGTTCTTTAGTTATTGATCAGAAACCGTTTTTGCTTACAAGGTCAATGTGACCTTGACCTTTGACCCCTTGACCCCAAAATCAATAGGGGTCATCTACTAATTATGACCAATCACCATACCAAGTTTGAAGTTCCTAGGCCTTAAGGTTCTTTAGTTATTGATCGGAAACCATTTTTGCTTTCAAGGTCAATGTGACCTTGACCTTTGACCCCTTGACCCCAAAATCAATAGGGGTCATCAACTGGTCATGACTAATCACCATACCAAGTTTGAAGTTCCTAGGCCTTAAGGTTCTTTAGTTATTGATCGGAAACTGTTTTTGCTTTCAAGGTCAATGTGACCTTGACCTTTGACCCCTTAACTCCAAAATCAATAGGGGTCATCTACTGGTCATGACCAATCACCATACCAAGTTTGAAGTTCCTAGGCCTTAAGGTTCTTTAGTTATTGATCGGAAACCGTTTTTGCTTTCAAGGTCAATGTGACCTTGACCTTTGACCCCTTGACCCCAAAATCAATAGGGGTCATCTACTGATCATGACCAATCACCATACCAAGTTTGAAGTTCCTAGGCCTTAAGGTTCTTTAGTTATTGATCGGAAACGGTTTTTGCTTTCAAGGTCAATGTGACCTTGACCTTTGACCCCTTGACCCCAAAATCAATAGGGGTCATCTACTGGTCATGACCAATCACCATACCAAGTTTGAAGTTCCTAGGCCTAAGGGTTCTTTAGTTATCACTCGGAAACCATTTGGTCTACGGACCGACGGACCGACGGACCGACAGACCGACGGACCGACAAGTGCAAAGCAATATACCCCCTTTTTTTCAAAATGGGGGCATAATAACAAACAAATATATGGTGCGAGCACGTCTCTGCCAGCAATAAAAAAATCATTAAGTAATAAATCCGGTCCTGCTGAGTGATTATATTTTAATTTCATAATTGCTGCTATTATCTCGTCCGAAGAAAGTTCAATATTTAGCTCCTTACACATGACCTTAAACTCATTATTTTTATATTTGTTATTTAAGTCTAAAATGTCCTCGTCTGGTACAAAAAATCTATTTTCCGGATTATTTACAGCTTTAAAATATCTCTCAAAAACTGACAGCCGAATATTTGCATTTCTTATACCGGAAGCTTCCTTTAGCATGTTCCAATAAAGTTGTGCATTTTTTAGCCTGCAATTTTCAAATTTATTTGTTTTCTGCCTATCATAATCATACCTACATTTTCTCAATAAAAGTTTATAATCTGATCTTGCTTTTACCATATTTATTCTATTAACATCACATGGATTATTACGGAAATTATTCAAACAACTTAAAAACACATTTCTTTTATCGTGACATTCCTCTGTATACCAGGGATTATATAATATAGCAAACATCAAAGCATCAATGCCTTGAACCTTCAGACAAAAATATCTTTTATTTTTTTACTATATGTACATAATGAAAATCAATGACCCCCGGGGCGGGGACAATTTTGACCACAGGGCTATAATTTGAACAATCTTGGTAAAGGTTCACTTCGCAAAATCATATGCCATATATTTAACCTCTAGCCTTTATCAATTCAGAGAAGAAGATTTTTCAAGTTTTTGCTTCATACATATAAGGAAAACTATCGCCTCTGGGGCAGGGCAATTTTAACACTAGGGGCATAATTAAAACAACTTTAGAAGAGGACCCATAGAAGATATTATATACCAAATATCAAAGCTCTAGGCCTTGTACCTTCAGACAAGAAAATTTTAATTTTTACTATATGTACATAGTAAAAATTAATGACCCCTAGGGGCTATAATTTGTACAATCTTGTCAGAGGTTCATTACATAATGTTTCATGCAAAATATCTTAACTCTAGCATTTGTTAATTTATAGAAGATGATTTTTTAAGTTTTTACTATATATATACATATAAGGAAAACCTATAGCTCTCGGTGCGGGACTAGTTTTGACACTAAAGGCAAAATTTGAACAACTTTGGTAGAGTACTTATAGATGATATCATTTAACAAATATTAAAGCTCTAAGCCTTGTACCTTCAGACAATTTTTTTTTTTTTTATATTTTACTATAGGTATGTATTGAAAATCAATGACCCCCCGGGCGGGAGCAATTTTGACCCCAGGGCTATAATTTCAACAATCTTGCTAGAAGTTCACTTCACAATGTTTCATGCAAAATATCTAACCTCTAGCATTTGTCAATTGCTAGAAGAATTTTTTTTACGTTTTTACTGTAAGTTTTTATGCTATATACATATAAAGAAAACCAATGACCCCTGGGGCGGGGCCGATTTTGACCTCAGGGCTATAATTTGAACAATCTGGATAGAGGTCTACCAGACAATGCCTTATGCAAAATATCTAAGCTCTAGGCCTTTTGTGTCTTTACAAGAAGGCATTTTAAGTTTATACTATATGTAGATATAGTGAAAATCATTGACCCCAAGGGCGGGGCCAATTTTGACCCCAGGGCTATAATTTGAACAAAATTGGTAAGGGTCTACCAGACAATGCCTTATACAAAATATCTAAGCTCTAGGCCTTTTGGGTCTTTACAAGAAGGTATTTTAAGTTTTTACTATATGTACATATAGTGAAAATCAATGACCCCTGGGGTGGGGATGATTTTGACCCCAGGGCTTTAATTTGAATAATCTTGGTAGAGGTCTACCAGACAATGCCTTATGCAAAATATCTAAGCTCTAGGCCTTTTGGGTCTTTACAAGAAGATTTTTTTAAATGTATTCTTATAATTCCTTTTGGTTGCCATGGCAACCAGATTTCTGCATGGAATGAAATTCTTTGAACAACTTTGGAAGCCCTTCACCCAAGGATCAATCCTGCCAAGTTTGGTTGAAATTGGACTAGTGGTTTTTTACAAGAGGATTTTTTAAGTTCACTATATAATCTATGAAACACACACAAACAAACAAACAAACAAACAAACAAACAAACAAACAAACAAACAAACAAACACACACACACACAGGTGAATCGCTATATGCCACCGCATCGCAGATGCTGCGGCAGGTGAATCGCTATATGCCACCGCATCGCAGATGCTGCGGTGGCATAAAAATAAGAAGTGCAGAGTAAGTTTTGAGTCAATTCTACTTATAGTGATTGAGTTATGCTCCTGACAAGCCTTACGGAATGCAGACTCCAACAACAACGCTGCCAATAAAAGTAACCCCTATATGTCGTCTTTTCAAGGCGACATATAACAAGAGCACCGCTAGGCGGAGCATTATATGCCCGAAAATGATTTTTTTTTTGTTTTTTAGTAAAGATGAAACATTTCTAAGACATGGGAATTAAATAAAGTTTTACCTCCTTCACAAAACAATCCTCCTTTTAAGTTTCAATATTGTG
Source organism: Ruditapes philippinarum (assembly GCF_026571515.1). Classification (NCBI taxonomy): domain Eukaryota; kingdom Metazoa; phylum Mollusca; class Bivalvia; order Venerida; family Veneridae; genus Ruditapes; species Ruditapes philippinarum. The sequence continues at coordinate 4,167 of NW_026863716.1, read as the reverse complement.
GTCCAAATGGAACTTAAGTCATGCCCCGGAAACTGTTTTCTTTCGGGCATATAAAAACAAACAAAGTTATAGCCAGTTGCAGAAAAAACCCAGAGAATTTCACTAATTTTTACAGATGGGTCAATTCAATGTAACATTTCATTAATTCAATATGCAAGTCTTCTTTTGTCCAAGAAGAAATCAATCAAAAAATTATGACAATTCAACCAAAATTCAATCATTTGACCCTCATGCCCGATGGTCATGGTCATGTTAAAGCTCAAAGTCAAGGTCAGTTCAACCTTTTTGAAGGTATAATCCAAAAGGTTGTTTTTTCCAAGCATGAAAATTATCAATTTATTATTTACTATGTAATAGTCAAATACATAAAAAATCTGTGAAAAATTCATTAATTTCACCTTCAAGGTCAATGTCATAAATGAGCCATGGTCAATTTGAGTTTGATATACATAAAGGTCATTTCCTAAATAATGTTGTGTTTTAATATGAAGACAATCACTCATTTATAACAAAGATATTGCCAAAAGCAGCAAAAAAAAAATAATCAATAACTTTACCTTCAACATCAAAGTCATTTATGAGTGAATGTCTGTCTAGTTAACTTAAAGGTTTATTCTTAAAGATTGTTGTTCAAGTCAGAAGACAATTCATTCAAAAGTTAAAAAGATATACAGAAGCACAATATGAAATCAAGGGCCAGCGTAATGTGAACAATTTTGTCACCAAGGAAATTTTTGTGTTAAAAGAATTGTTTCAAAATTGAACCAGTGGTTAAAATGTTGTAAATATGTTGTTATTTTCTAATTTTAGCACTCTGGCAGCCATTTTATTAAACAGTTCAGCCTGTCACTATTCTCAAACAAAGGTGCCATAGTCACAAAAATACGCCCGTTTACGAAAGCTTTAGATGGAGATGGGGGCATTATGGATAAGTTTTATCTAGCAAGCAAGTTTTTATTCTTGGCACTGTGTTGTTAAATGAACCTTAAAAACAAATCAGTAGGGAAGATATGCACAGGATGTGTGACCTTGAGCTTGGTCGCAGGGACCTGAATTTTATGCACGGTACTCAGTCCTCACAATGATGAACATTTGTGCCAAATTATATTGAAATCCCTCTATGCATGTAGAAGTTTGCTCCAAACAAGCTTTTTTCTGTGACCTTCACCTTTGACCTAGAGACTTGGTTCATGTGTAGGGCACTATGTCTCATGGTGGTGAACAATTCTATAAAGTATCATTAAAATTCCTCCATGCATGTAGAAAATATGCTTCGGAGACATTCTGGATATTTAATCATCTCCAGTGACCTTGACCTTGCAAATATTAACCTAAATTAAATGTGTCACACCTGTAGTCATGGTAGTTACCATTTGTGCTACAATCCATCAATAAATGATGACTAAATAGTCCCTATACACATCTTCAAATTTTTATCTGAACTTTGACCTCTATGTGTAACCTTGACTTTAGTCACAGAGTCTGAATTTTGCATGTGACACTCAGCCTCACAATGGTGAACATTTGTTATATTGAAATCCCCCATGAATTTAGAAGTTTTGCTCTGGACAAGCGTTTTTCAATGAGCTCTAAGTGTGACCTTGACCTTTGACCTGGATCATGCATAGAGCAATACATATCATGGTGGTGAACATTTCCATAAAGTATTATAAAAATTCTTCCATACATGTAGGAGATATGCTCCAGAAAAAATCTGGATATTTCACCATCTTTAGTGACCTTGACCTTGCATATATTGACCTAAAGTACATGTGTCACAGCCGTAGTCATGATAATGACCATTTGTGTTACAATCCCTCAATAAATGATGATTAAATCGTCCCTATACACATCTTCATATTTTTATCTAAACTTTGACCTCTATGTGTGACCTTGACCTTGGCTGCAGGGACCTGAATTTTGTGTGCGACACTCTGCCTCACAATGGTCAACATTTGTGCCACGTTATATTGAAATCCGTCTATGCATGTGGAAGTTTTGCTCTGGACAAGCGTTTTTCAATGAGCTTCTAAGTGTGACCTTGACCTCTGACCTAGAGACCTAGTTCATGTGCGTAACATGGCTTCTCATAATGGTGAAAATTTCTATGAAATTTCATTAAAATCCCTCCATGCGTGTAGGAGATATGCTCCAGACAAAATCTGGATATTTAATCATCTTTAGTGACCTTGACCTTGTATATATTGACCTAAATTATATGTATCACAGCCATAGTCTTGATAATGACCATTTGAGTTACAATCCCTCAATAAATGATGACTAAATGGTCCATATACACATCTTCATATTTTTATCTGAACTTTGACCTCTATGTGTGACCTTGACCTTGGCCGCAAGGACCTGAATCTTGCGCGCAACACTCCGCCTTACAATGGTGAACATTTGTGCCAAGTAATATTGAAATCCCTCTATACATGTGGAAGTTTTGCTCCGGCCAAGCATTTTTTAATGAGCTCTAAGTGTGACCTTGACCTTTGACCTAGAGACCTGGTTCATTTGCGCGACACAGCTCCTCATAGTGATGAACATTTCTATGAAAATTCATTAAAATCCCTCCAAACATGTAGGAGATATGCTCTGGACAAAATTGGATGCCGCCTGCCCGCCAGGGGCGTTCCCATAATACTGTGACATCTGAGGGTTCATGTTTCTATGCAATACTCTAATTATACAATTTCTACGACATCAATTTACGGTTATTTTTATGGAAGTATTTTCGTTCTATTTTTGTATACATGAAACATCCTACATGGGAAATACAATTATCTATAGTAAGTATTCAATGAACCTTTTTATTAAACACGGTTGCTTACGACTGTCATCGCGTGGAATAGATGTATTTTGCTGATTTCGTGTCTGTTGATAACATTTAACTTTCATTTTCATCTTTGTATTGTTTGCGCATGCGTTTAATTTTATCTCGGTCATTGTTTAATAGTCGGATTTGTATTATTATGCGTATCATATTACCGGCTCTTTTATTTACACTGCGCATGTGCAGCGGCTCTGTCCCGGCTCCCTAACATGCATTGTACATGTATATCGGCTCATCTTCGGCTCATTTACATGTACTGCGCATGAGCATCAGCTCGGACACGGTGACTGCACATGCGCGCTATCGGCTCGGAACGCCCAAAATCAGTTACGAGCAGTCGTCTTCTAGATTTTCTTATGAGCAAAAGCATTGTTTCATCTCTCTTTAAAAATATTCTTAAATAATTAAATTTCTGTATTTGAGGTAAAGTTAATCAAATTATATCACATTTAAATAGTTTAGATCTTTGCGTAAATTTTTATGTCCAGCTTTTTGGGACATTTATTCCAAAATATTCAACTTTTAAACTTTGTTTTTATTTCGAGGTCTGACAGTCCGCGTAGTAGTCAAACTTTAAATATTATTGATAAATTGTTGCGCCTTTTAATTCTTAATATAATTGTTACTTAAATAAATTATTTGAACTGTTTATCGATAGTGTAATTATTGTGTTAAACTACGACTCTCCAGCCGGTGACATTTATTTTTAGTCACCGTCATCAACCATAGAGAGACAAGACTTTATGTCTTCGTCTGAATTTCTACATCAACAATCATCACTCGAGATTATAGAACTACACAGAGAACAACATAAACATCAGCCTTGATTAGAATAAGTCCGCTACCATTTAGAGAGATTTTCCCCGCCCGTTTTTATAAACCGTCTAGTGACGGCCGACGCGAGTACAGCATCTACAAAACCCCCTATAAAATATATAAATTCAACAAACTAAGTAAAAAGTAGAATCTACAACTAACATACGATAACTAGAGCCCCGTGCTCGCGTCGCACTGGTGGCAGCTAGGCAGGGATCTGAACCTACATTTCTGAAGTTCATCACAAACAAATATTCAGTCAACCATATTGGAAACGTTACACTTTATAACTCGATAAACATCAACATCCGTCAAGGTCAACTCCGCCCGTTTCTTTTTATAAACCAAGGGAGGCTACTCGTACTATCGACCGTCGTATTTAATCAACACAGTTACCTTTCTTTGTGTGTTTTTGCTTGACTAGTGAAAACTTGGCATTTTTTTTAGAACAGCAAACTTGAATGAATTTGTTATTAACAGAATATTTTTTTTTTAATTTATAGAATAGGAAGAAA